>NC_134361.1:212367261-212397261 GCF_048569485.1 Anomaloglossus baeobatrachus | reverse complement strand
CTGTGGGGGCATTATACTGTGTGGGGGCACTGTGGGGGCATTATACTGTGTGGGGGTACTGTGGGGGCATTATACTGTGTGGGGGTACTGTGGGGGCATTATACTGTGTGGGGGTACTGTGGGGGCATTATACTGTGTGGGTCACTGTGTTGGCATTATACTGTGCGGAGGGCACTGGGGGCATTATACTGTGTGGGGGTACTGTGGAGGCATTATACTGTGTGGGGGTACTGTGGGGGCATTATACTGTGTGGGGGCACTGTGGGGGCATTATACTGTGTGGGGGCACTGTGGGGGCATTATACTGTGTGGGGGTACTGTGGGGGCATTATACTGTGTGGGGGTACTGTGGGGGCATTATACTGTGTGGGGGCACTGTGGGGGCATTATACTGTATGGAGGGTACTGTGGGGGCATTATACTGTATGGAGGGTACTGTGGGGGAATTATACTGTGTGGGGTCACTGTGGGGGCATTATACTGTGTGGGGGCACTGTGAGGGCATTATACCTTGTGGGGGCACTGTGGGGGCATTATACTGTATGGAGGGTACTATGGGGCATTATACTGTATGGAGGGTACTGTGGGGGCATTATACTGTGCGGAGGGCACTGTGAGGGCATTATACTGTTTGGGGGGCACTGTGGTGGCATTATACTATGTTGGGGGCACTGTGGGGGCATTATACTGTATGGAGGGACCTGTGAGGGCATTATACTGTGTGAGGAGCACTGTGGGGACATTATACTGTGTAGGGAGCACTGTGGGGGCATCATACTGTGTGGGGGGCACTGTGGGGGCATTATACTGCGCGGAGGCACTGTGGGGACATTATACTATGTGGAGGGCACTGTGGGGGCATTATATTGTACAGAGGGCACTGTGGGGACGTTATACAGTAGTGGAGACACTGTAGGGACATTATATTATGTGGGGGCACTGTAGAAGCATCATACTCTGTGGGAGGCACTGTGAGGACAGTACATTGTGTGGGGGGCACTGAGGGGCATCATACTGTGTGAATACACTGAGGGGCTTCACTAGGACCACTATTTCTCTGGGGCGCACAAGAAGGACTGAGGCGGGTTTAGGAGTGTGACTTTTCTGCGGTGCACTACACGTGCCACAATATCAGTCCGTCTCTCCTCGGCCCCTGTAGCGGGCACATAGGATGGCACACACGGCCCCTAGAATGGGAGGTTCCTGTCCCCCTCCTCCTCTGGTCCCGGGGCTGTGGGTTTCGGCTGAGCTCTAGGACATCCCTGACCCCGGTACTTACAGACGTTGGAGCCTTTAAGGCCTCGGGGGATTTGTGATCCTCTTACACGGTTATTACAATGTTATCACTAATCCTGCATATGATGACGCTCCGCAGCACCAAGAATCCGGACCCCCGAGCAGCATGAACTCCAGACCCCCGAAACACCACAAACTCCAGACCCCCGAGCACCACAAACTCCAGACCCCCGAGCACCACAAACTCCAGACCCCCGAAACACCACAAACTCCAGACCCCCGAGCACCACAAACTCCAGACCCCCGAAACACCACAAACTCCAGACCCCCGAACACCACAAACGTCAGACCCCTGAGTACCACAAACTTCAGACCCCCGAACACCACAAACTCCAGACCCCCGAGCACCACAAACTCCAGACCCCCGAACACCACAAACTTTAGACCCCTGAGTACCACAAACTTCAGACCCCCGAACACCACAAACTCCAGACCCCCGAGCACCACAAACTTCAGACCCCCGAGTACCACAAACTCCAGACCCCCAAGTACCACAAACTCCAGAGCCCCGAACACCACAAACTCCAGACCCCCAAACACCACAAACTCTGGACCCCCGAACACCACAAAAACTTTAGACCCCTGAGCACCATAAACTCCAGACCCTAATCCTGCATATCATGACGTTCTGCAGCACCAAGAATCCGGACCCCCGAGCACCATGAACTCCAGACCCCCGAAACACCACAAACTCCAGACCCCCGAGCACCACAAACTCCAGACCCCCGAGCATCACAAACTGCAGACCCCCGAGCACCACAAACTCCAGACCCCCGAGCACCACAAACTCCAGACCCTAATCCTGCATATGATGACGTTCCGCAGCACCAAGAATCCGGATCCCCGAGCACCATGAATACCAGACCCCCGAAACACCACAAACTCCAGAGCCCCGAGCATCACAAACTCCAGACCCCCGAGCACCACAAACTCCAGACCCCCGAGCACCACAAACTCCAGACCCCCGAGCACCACAAACTCCAGACCCCCGAGCACCACAAACTCCAGACCCCCGAACACCACAAACTCCAGACCCCCGAGCACCACAAACTCCAGACCCCCGAGCACCACAAACTCCAGACCCCGGAGCACCACAAACTCCAGACCCGCGAGCACCACAAACTCCAGACCCCCGAGCCTCACAGCACCACATCTGCCGCCACTCGCTGCACAGGACAATAGCGTAATATGGTGATAATACCCGGACTACGCCGGAACAGGGAAAGCCCACCATGGCGGAAACGCTCAGTAATTTGATAAGATATGACCAGGTCTGTGCTGGAGGTGCCCGCGCGGGGGTCTCCACAGGTGAGGACCCTGCAGGGTGACCGCCCTGGCATCCCGGGGGTTAATCGCCCTGAGTTCTCTACGCCAGGGATAAGAGGATAATCTGTGCCCGTTTGGTCGCGGGCAGGTCACACGTCCCCATCCTCCCGCCATCTGCCGGGCACTAAGCCACAGATCCACGTGGGGGGCTTAAGGGGGTCGGGCCGGGGGACGCCGCAGCACGCAAGGAATTACACAATGACAAAGTATCAGGATCACAACCTGCAGCTGACAACCCTGTGCACATTATAGAGGGGTTGTCAGATCCCTTCCCCCGCAGGAGCCCCCCGGCTTCCCGGGATCATACAGTGAGGACTCATGGCTCCGGGGAGCGGATATCCCAGAGGCTCCACCATTCTATCCGGAAAATCATGACTCTTGCTACTCATGGTGGCGCCCCCCTCACCCACAGGCTGTGTCTGGTATTGCAGCGTGCCGAGCCTGTGGACGGGGGGGGGGTGCTGCAGTTACACATCCCTCTATAGCTGTTTCTAGATTCCCTCTCCGCTGCCTGTCAGTGAATGGAGACGCTCGCTGAATGCCAAGACTCCTTACATTCGGCTATAGGCTTGGGTTATGCTGGGAGTTGTAGTACCTCGGACCCTGCACATAGATCTGGAGTGCCCATTTATAGTTTACTGATTGAGAGCGCCGCATCCTTCGCCCGGAATCCGGAGAACGTCTTTATCCTTGCAGCTTCTTCCATTACGGCGATTGCTTCCTCCAAGTGACGGCTCATTTGCATAATAAATGACTTACACAGGATCCAGGAGGTTTGGCCAGACGACAGGAGCCGCCGACACTGCTGCAGCGCCTCTTCCCAGCCCCGCACCCGCAGGGCCCTTGGATACAGCACAGATCAGCTCTGCACAGACAAGGACGTCAGAGCATGCTGGGAGTTGTAGTCTGGCATCAGCTGCAGGTCACTGCCATAGGGAGCAGTCAGTTAGTTTAAAGGGCCACACACTCAAAAACGAGCCTCAACCCCCCCCTACATGCGCCAGAACCTAACAAACCGCCAGACCCTTATCACCGACACGTTACAATGACAGCACGAAGGTGGACACCGCAGCGCACCGCACCTCCGCCTGACAGCTGCCAAGAGACAGCGCTAAAGAGCTCGCACCTCTGCCCCAATCACCACCTATAGGGCCAGAACCGCCACCGCTAACTAACAACATGGAAGGAAGAAAGAGGAACCCCGCAGAGACGAGACATCTGCCCCAAACCCAACATGGCCAATGAGGATACACACCCCCAATATGTGCATAATATGTTATTAAAACTTCTCAAGGGTGGCGGTATTATAGCAGTTATATTCTTGTACATAGGGGGCAGTATTATAGCAGTTATATTCTTGTACATAGGGGGCAGTATTATAGTAGTTATATTCTTGTACATAGGGGGCAGTATTATAGTAGTTATATTCTTGTACATAGGAGCAGTATTATAGCAGTTATATTCTTGTACATAGGGGCAGTATTATAGTAGTTATATTCTTGTACATAGGGGGCAGTATTATAGTAGTTATATTCTTGTACATAGGGGGCAGTATTATAGTAGTTATATTCTTGTACATAGGAGCAGTATTATAGCAGTTATATTCTTGTACATAGGGGCAGTATTATAGTAGTTATATTCTTGTACATAGGGGCAGTATTATAGCAGTTATATTCTTGTACATAGGGGGCAGTATTATAGTAGTTATATTCTTGTACATAGGAGCAGTATTATAGTAGTTATATTCTTGTACATAGGAGCAGTATTATAGTAGTTATATTCTTGTACATAGGAGCAGTATTATAGTAGTTATATTCTTGTACATGGGGGCAGTATTATAGCAGTTATATTCTTGTACATAGGGGGCAGTATTATAGTAGTTATATTCTTGTACATAGGAGCAGTATTATAGTAGTTATATTCTTGTACATAGGGGGCAGTATTATAGTAGTTATATTCTTGTACATAGGGGGCAGTATTATAGTAGTTTTATTCTTGTACATAGGAGCAGTATTATAGTAGTTATATTCTTGTACATAGGGGGCAGTATTATAGTAGTTATATTCTTGTACATAGGGGGCAGTATTATAGTAGTTATATTCTTGTACATAGGGGCAGTATTATAGCAGTTATATTCTTGTACATAGGGGGCAGTATTATAGTAGTTATATTCTTGTACATAGGAGCAGTATTATAGTAGTTATATTCTTGTACATAGGAGCAGTATTATAGTATTTATATTCTTGTACATAGGGGGCAGTATTATAGCAGTTATATTCTTGTACATAGGGGGCAGTATTATAGTAGTTATATTCTTGTACATAGGAGCAGTATTATAGTAGTTATATTCTTGTACATAGGGGGCAGTATTATAGTAGTTATATTCTTGTACATAGGGGGCAGTATTATAGTAGTTTTATTCTTGTACATAGGAGCAGTATTATAGTAGTTATATTCTTGTATATAGGAGCAGTATTATAGTAGTTATATTCTTGTACATAGGGGGCAGTATTATAGTAGTTATATTCTTGTACATAGGAGCAGTATTATAGTAGTTATATTCTTGTACATAGGAGCAGTATTATAGTAGTTATATTCTTGTACATAGGAGCAGTATTATAGTAGTTATATTCTTGTATATAGGAGCAGTATTATAGTAGTTCTATTCTTGTACATAGGAGCAGTATTATAGTAGTTCTATTCTTGTACATAGGAGCAGTATTATAGTAGTTCTATTCTTGTACATAGGAGCAGTATTATAGTAGTTATATTCTTGTATATAGGGGGTAGTATTATAGCATTTATATTCTTGTACATAGGGGGCAGTATTATAGTAGTTATATTCTTGTACATAGGAGCAGTATTATAGTAGTTATATTCTTGTACATAGGAGCAGTATTATAGTAGTTATATTCTTGTACATAGGGGCAGTATTATAGCAGTTATATTCTTGTACATAGGGGGCAGTATTATAGTAGTTATATTCTTGTACATAGGAGCAGTATTATAGTAGTTATATTCTTGTACATAGGAGCAGTATTATAGTAGTTATATTCTTGTACATAGGGGGCAGTATTATAGTAGTTATATTCTTGTACATAGGGGCAGTATTATAGCAGTTATATTCTTGTACATAGGGGGCAGTATTATAGTAGTTATATTCTTGTACATAGGAGCAGTATTATAGTAGTTATATTCTTGTACAGAGGGGGCAGTATTATAGTAGTAATATTCTTGTACATAGGGGCAGTATTATAGTAGTTATATTTTTGTATATAGGGGGCATTATTATAGTAGTTATATTCTTGTACATAGGGGCAGTATTATAGTAGTTATATAGTTGTACATAGGGGCAGTATTATAGTAGTTATATTCTTGCACATAGGGGGCAGTATTATAGTAGTTATATTCTTGTATATAGGGGGCAGTATTATAGTAGTTATATTCTTGTACATAGGGGGCAGTATTATAGTAGTTATATTCTTGTACAGAGGGGGCAGTATTATAGTAGTAATATTCTTGTACATACGTGGCAGTATTATAGTAGCTATATTCTTGTACATAGGGGGCAGTATTATAGTAGTTATATTCTTGTACAGAGGGGGCAGTATTATAGTAGTAATATTCTTGTACATAGGGGGCAGTATTATAGTAGTTATATTCTTGTACATAGGGGGCAGTATTATAGTAGTTATATTCTTGTACAGAGGGGGCAGTATTATAGTAGTTCTATTCTTGTACAGAGGGGGCAGTATTATAGTAGTTATATTCTTGTACATAGGGGCAGTATTATAGTAGTAATATTCTTGTACATAGGGGACAGTATTATAGTAGTTATATTCTTGTATATAGGAGCAGTATTATAGTAGTTATATTCTTGTACATAGGGAGCAGTATTATAGCAGATATATTCTTGTACATAGGAGCAGTATTATAGTAGTTATATTCTTGTACATAGGGGGCAGTATTATAGTAGTTACATTCTTGTATATAGGGGCAGTATTATAGAAGTTATATTCTTGTATATAGGGGCAGTATTATAGTAGTTATATTCTTGTACATAGGGGACAGTATTATAGTAGTTACATTCTTGTATATAGGGGGCAGTATTATAGTAGTTATATTCTTGTATATATGGAGCAGTATTATAGTAGCTATATTCTTGTACATAGGGGCAGTATTATAGTAGTTACATTCTTGTATATAGGGGGCAGTATTATAGTAGCTATATTCTTATACATAGGGGCAGTATTATAGTAGTTACATTCTTGTATATAGGGGGCAGTATTATAGTAGTTATATTCTTGTACATAGAGGGCAGTATTATAGTAGTTACATTCTTGTATATAGGGGGCAGTATTATAGTAGTTATATTCTTGTACATAGGAGACAGTATTATAGTAGTTATATTCTTGTACATAGGGAGCAGTATTATAGTAGTTATATTCTTGTACATAGGGAGCAGTATTATAGTAGTTATATTCTTGTACATAGGGGGCAGTAATATAGTAGTTATATTCTTGTACATAGGAGCAGTATTATAGTAGTTATATTCTTGTACATAGGGGGCAGTATTATAGTAGTTATATTCTTGTACATAGGGGGCAGTATTATAGTAGTTTTATTCTTGTACATAGGAGACAGTATTATAGTAGTTATATTCTTGTACATAGGGAGCAGTATTATAGTAGTTATATTCTTGTACATAGGGAGCAGTATTATAGTAGTTATATTCTTGTACATAGGGGGCAGTAATATAGTAGTTATATTCTTGTATATATGGAGCAGTATTATAGTAGCTATATTCTTGCACATAGGGGCAGTATTATAGTAATTACATTGTGCTTAGTAATGCGTCCGCCATTCTTTATGTATCTGTCGTGTATTGTGCAGTACAGGGGCAGCTCCTGCCTCGTTTCCGGAGTGCGGCCCCCGGATAGTGGTCCGGGTCTCGTGCTCATCATAATCCACCATCGGGCCTAAGTGCATTATTGATTGGAGGCTGAGAAATGCCGACAAAGTAGGAAAAGTGTAGCGCTGTATAAGAGCCTGTGCGGGACGAGCGCTGGATCCGGAGACTTCGGAGACCTCGCAGCAAACACATCAATATTTCATCATGGAAAATAAAAATCAGCTCATTTGAAAGACAGATCATTGAGGAGGAATCAGGATCCCCCGATAATGGCGGACGGGCCTCGTCTCCGCGGCTGATGGGAACCGGTTACTTTTTGTTATTTGCAAACCATCAAAGAGGCATTAACCGTTTCCAGACCATGTGTCTTTAATGTTTGCAAATTGTTTGTTTATTTTTAAATTCAAATTTGTTGCAATTTGTACGGAATTGTCAGTTTGGATAATAAATGGAGTGGAGACCTCCCCATCTACACGGGGCGGGTGGGAGTCATGGAGCAAGGGGTCCTGAGCTCGTTAACCCCTTCTGAGCCCCCGGCGTCGCACCCTACAGCCAGTGCATTTTGGGGTGCACCTCTTTGGTCCAAGGCTTGACTTCGTCTTTACAGAGGACCCCATTAAAGTGATCCCTCACCATGGACGGTACTTACATGTGTGCAGAAGTACTCGGCGGGGTCTCCACAGGTAATTCCAGGGGGGTCCACCTTGAGGATCGCATACTCCTTCATCACCATGGGCTTTGGCTGACAGGCGTAATATTCCCAGGAGGGGCCATCATCGGAGGTCACCCAGGACTTACAGATGTCATAGTGTCCCAATGCCACAGGCAGGCAGTGTAAGACGAAGACCGCCAAAGGCAGCATGGCGGCAGGAGCGGGCGGTGGGGTCCTCCTGGAGCGGAGAGGACCAGGTAATGTGGAGGGGACACTTCCGGGGGCTTATCTGCTCCTGTCAGGTCCAGCATGGAAACACCTCCCTTACACCGATGCTCTTGGGCTTTCGGGCGATGGGGTGATAGTCATGTGTGATACATTCATAGATCTGGAGAACTCGGGCAGAACATCTACAAGACGTCCCCGGTGATGCATAGATACTTCCCGACTGTGGGGGTCTCTTAGTCTCTGCATTGACTCCTTGAGGTGTTAGGAAAGACTCAGGCCGTCAATCCGGAGATCAGGACCGGAGCCCGCACTCATCGTACTCGTCTCAGGTCTAGAGGGTGGACATCTTCTCATCTTCAGGCTCGGAGGTCCACAGCAAGGGTCCCGTCACCTTACACACTCTTGATGGACCCAAGATTGGTTCTGGAAGAAGCCGAAAGTCCAGGATAATCAGAGCCAGGACCCCCGAGGTGTCATCGGCGGAGGCCGGGAGCAAAGCTTGGGAGGGGAGCGAGCTGAGACGTGATCATCTCCAGTCCAGGAACGGAGGGACGTTACCCACCAGCAGCGCCTGCAAGGAGAGAGCGGACATGTTTACTGGGAAAACAACAACCAGCCGGGAACTTCACAGACTAGATCTGCCAACCACATCCACACAACAGATGCCGCGGCTTCTCTACGGAGACATCGCTCCTCCAGAATCCCCGCATCCATAACACCGGGGAGGGAGAAAGGACGTGTCCAGGCACAGGACGCTGCCTCTGGGGGGACGGCGGGAGCCTGTGCTCAGCTCTGCTCCACCATGCTTTACACTGCATCCGTGCTCCACCATGCTTTATACTGCATCTCTGCTACACCATGCTTTATACTGCATCTCTGCTCCACTACTGCCCAATACAACCAGAGACCTCAGCTCAGCTCTGCTCCACCATGCTTTACACTGCATCTGTGCTCAACCATGCTTTACACTGCATCTCTGCTCCACTACTGCCCAATACACCCAGAGACTTCAGCTCAGCTCTCCTCCACCATGCTTTACACTGCATCTGTGCTCCAACATGCTTTACACTGCATCTGTGCTCCACCATGCTTTACACTGCATCCGTGCTCCACCATGCTTTACACTGCATCTGTGCTCCACTACTGCCCAATACAACCAGAGACTTCAGCTCAGCTCTGCTCCACCATGCTTTACACTGCATCTGTGCTCCACCATGCTTTACACTGCATCTGTGCTCCACTACTGCCCAATACAACCAGAGACTTCAGCTCAGCTCTGCTCCACCATGCTTTACACTGCATCTGTGCTCCACCATGCTTTACACTGCATCTGTGCTCCACTATTGCCCAATACAACCAGAGACCTCAGCTCAGCTCCACCATGCTTTACACTGCATCTCTGCTCCACCATGTTTTACACTGCATCTGTGCTCCACTACTGCCCAATACAACCAGAGACCTCAGCTCAGCTCTGCTCCACCATGCTTTACACTGCATCTGTGCTCAACCATGATTTACACTGCATCTCTGCTCCACTACTGCCCAATACAACCAGAGACCTCAGCTCAGCTCTGCTCCACCATGCTTTACACTGCATCTGTGCTCCACCATGCTTTACACTGCATCTCTGCTCCACTACTGCCCAATACACCCAGAGACCTCAGATCAGCTCCACCATGCTTTACACTGCATCTGTGCTCCCCCATGCTTTACACTGCATCTCTGCTCCACTACTGCCCAATACACCCAGAGACCTCAGCTCAGCTCTGCTCCACCATGCTTTACACTGCATCTGTGCTCCACCATGCTTTACACTGCATCTGTGCTCCACTACTGCCCAATACACCCAGAGACTTCAGCTCAGCTCTGCTCCACCATGCTTTACACTGCATCTGTGCTCCACCATGCTTTACACTGCATCTGTGCTCCACCATGATTTACACTGCATCTCTGCTCCACTACTGCCCAATACAACCAGAGACCTCAGCTCAGCTCTGCTCCACCATGCTTTACACTGCATCTGTGCTCCACCATGCTTTACACTGCATCTCTGCTCCACTACTGCCAAATACACCCAGAGACTTCAGCTCAGCTCTCCTCCACCATGCTTTACACTGCATCTCTGCTCCACTACTGCCCAATACAACCAGAGACCTCAGCTCAGCTCTGCTCCACCATGCTTTACACTGCATCTGTGCTCCACCATGCTTTACACTGCATCTCTGCTCCACTACTGCCAAATACACCCAGAGACTTCAACTCAGCTCTGCTCCACCACACTTTACACTACATCTCTCCTCCACCATACTTTACACCGCATCTGTGCTCCACTGGTGCACAACTACAACCAAAGACCCCAGATCAGCTCTGCTCCATCATTTACACTGCATTATTGCGACACTGGTGCACAACTACAGCTCAGCTCAACCATGCTTTATACTCCATCTCTGCTCCACTGGTGCACAACTACAGCTCAGCTCCACCATGCTTTACACTACATCTCTGCTCCACTGTTGCATAACTACAGCTCAGCTCCACCAAGCTTTATACTACATCTCTGCTCTATTAGAATACAGCAATTATTATTGGCTTTTCTCTTTTGCAGCATAGCATCTCATTGGAGTAACAGGTTGTTGCCTCTCCTTGCTTTATACTGCAGCTTTGCTTCTTTAGATTGGTTACAGGACTGAGTACATTAAGAGCAGATTTCCATCATTTCAGGGACTGATCCATGTGAATCTGAGCATAAAGCCCAGAAATGCT
Organism: Anomaloglossus baeobatrachus; assembly: GCF_048569485.1. Taxonomy (NCBI): domain Eukaryota; kingdom Metazoa; phylum Chordata; class Amphibia; order Anura; family Aromobatidae; genus Anomaloglossus; species Anomaloglossus baeobatrachus. The sequence goes on along the minus strand of NC_134361.1, from coordinate 212,386,084 downwards.
TTACAATGTCTAAGTAAATGCAGATGATGTATGTGACTCTGACAACTCTTCCTGCCCTTGGGCTCAGCAGGTTCTGTGTAATCATAGGGACACTCTGCACCAAACTAACCAATCAGAATTAAGCAGAGCATATGACCTGATCAGTTGCAGTGAGGCCCGAGGCTCCTATGAACTCAGTGACAGGAAGTGTTGTCATGAGGACGTAGCCAGTGAAGCTCTTATCAAACAGAATAAGATATTTAGAAAAATGTTTTCGCCCCAAGGGGGAATTATTAGGATAAGGAACTGGACAGTATTTAATTGGGAAACATATATTACCCGCTAAACAAAGCGGCAAAGGCCAACGTGGGAGAAGCCGCAATTAAATCCCATAAAACTAATAGAAAAGTCGTGTTTGTCGCCGCCGACCGGAGCGGAAACCGTGAGCAGGGCGTAAATATTTCACAAGAGAAAAGCAATTTAGGTCGTAACAAAAGCGAATTAAAAATTAAAAATTCACTTCTGTATATATTAAACGAGTATATTAAAAAACAGGCGAGGGGGGGGCGAGAAAAAAAGGGGGCGACATAGGAAAAAACAAAAAACGGGGGAAGGGGACGCAAGAAACAAAGAGGGCGACATAGGAAAAAACAAAACAGAGAGGGACGCAAGAAAAAAAGGGGGTGACATAGGAAAAAACAAAAAACGGGGGAAGGGGACGCAAGAAACAAAGAGGGCGACATAGGAAAAACAAAACAGAGAGGGACGCAAGAAAAAAAGGGGGCGACATAGGAAAAAACAAAAAACAGGGGAAGGGGACGCAAGAAACAAAGGGGGCGACATAGGAAAAAACAAAAAACGGGGGAAGGGGACAAAAGAAACAAAGGGGGCGACATAGGAAAAAACAAAAAACAGGTGGGAAGGGGACAAAAGAAACAAAGGGGGTGACATAGGAAAAAACAAAAAACAGGGGGGAAGGGGACAAAAGAAACAAAGAGGGTGACATAGGAAAAAACAAAAAACGGGGGAAGGGGACAAAAGAAACAAAGGGGGCGACATAGGAAAAAACAAAAAACAGGGGGGAAGGGGACAAAAGAACCAAAGGGGGTGTCATAGGAAAAAACAAAAAACAGGTGGGAAGGGGAAGCAAGAACCAAAGGGGGTGACATAGGAAAAACAAAACAGAGGGGAAGGGGACAAAAGAAGCAAAGGGGGTGACATAGGAAAAAACAAAAAACGGGGGAAGGGGACAAAAGAAACAAAGGGGGCGACATAGGAAAAAACAAAAAACAGGGGGGAAGGGGACAAAAGAAACAAAGGGGGTGTCATAGGAAAAAACAAAAAACAGGTGGGAAGGGGAAGCAAGAACCAAAGGGGGTGACATAGGAAAAACAAAACAGAGGGGAAGGGGACAAAAGAACCAAAGGGGATGTCATAGGAAAAAACAAAAAATGGGGGAAGGGGACAAAAGAAACAAAGGGGGTGTCATAGGAAAAAAACAAAAAATGGAAGGGGACAAAAGAAACAAAGGGGGTGTTATAGGAAAAACAAAAACAAAGGGGAAGGGGACGCAAGAAGCAAAGGGGGTGACATAGGAAAAAACAAAAAACGGGGGAACAGGACGCAAGAAGCAAAGGGGGTGACATAGGAAAAAACAAAAAACGGGGGAAGGGGATGCAAGAAACAAAGGGGGCGTCATAGGAAAAAACAAAAAAGAGAAGGGAAGGGAGGCAAGAAAAAAAAGGGGGTGTTAAAAGAAAAACAGAAACAGAGGGGAAGGGGAGTTGAGAAAAAAGGGGGTGACAGGAAAAACAAAAAACAGGGGAAGGGGAGTTTAGAAAAAAGGGGGTGACATAGGAAAAACAAAAAACAGGGGAAGGAGACGCAAGAATAAAAGGGGGTGTCATAGGAAAAACAAAAAACAGAGGAGAAGAGGAGGCGATAAAAAAAGGGGCGACATAGGAAAAACAAAAAATAGTGAAGGGGCGGTGAGAAAAAAAAGGGGGTGTCATAGGAAAAATAAAACGTGAGAAGGGGAGACGAGAAAAAAAGGGGGCGTCATAGGAAAAACATAAAACAGATGGGAAGGGGAGGAATGAATACAGGTTAAAGGGATTTTGCAGGATAAGACCCCTATTATTCCTTTTATAGCTTGTCCGCAATGTCGCGCTGCCCCTTTAAGAGGGTTTCGGCCATGATTATGACACGGCTCGTGAGGGTCAGAGCTGGAATCTAGAAGAAAATCAAGAGCAAATATGAGTTTTTCAGGCGGCGCTGGGGGAATTTGTGAGCGCGCACATTGATCGCAGTTATAACATTCATATATCTGCGTTAAGGTCTCTTTCGTCCCCCTCCCAAATGTGAAGACCACCTGATTGAGACAAATGACTGGAGCGGCCAAAAATCCATCTCTCATCCCATAGATCCGAATGTTATCGAGATTGCCGGTCCCCTCGTCCTCGCCCCCCGCCCCGCCATTAGCGCCTGCGGAGGATTATTACATGGCGGCTCCTGTCCTCCATCTCATCCGCGACCTCACGTCTCACGCGGCTCCCAATTAATATCGGAGACTTTTCAGCCACAAGTGTTACCAGAGCAAGAGGGAAGGAGGCCGAAGACCCTCATTACACCTCCGATAATAGAGCCATTAACCCCTAAAAGCCAACAAGCGGGAATGGGATGATTTAAAGGGACAGCGCTTATTATTACAGGAAACAATAATTAATGGCGATCAGATTATTAAAGGTTACAAGAAATAGATCACAACTACACAGGCATTATTATAGCAGTTATATTCTTGTACATAGGGGCAGTATTATAGTAGTTATAAACTTGTACATAGGGGCATTATTATAGCAGTTATATTCTTGTACATAGGGGCAGTATTATAGTAGTTATAAACTTGTACATAGGGGCAGTATTATAGTAGTTATATTCTTGTACATAGGGACAGTATTATAGTAGTTATATTCTTGCACATAGTGGCAGTATTATAGTAGTTATATTCTTGTACATAGGGGCAGTATTATAGTAGTTATATTCCTGTATATAGGAGCAGTATTATAGTAGTTATATTCTTGTACATAGGAGCAGTATTATAGTAGTTATATTCTTGTACATAGGAGCAGTATTATAGTAGTTATATTCTTGTATATAGGGGGCAGTATTATAGTAGTTATATTCTTGTACATAGGGAGCAGTATTATAGTAGTTATATTCTTGTACATAGGAGCAGTATTATAGTAGTTATAGTCTTGTATATAGGGGCAGTATTATAGTAGTTATATTCTTGTATATAGGGACAGTATTATAGTAGTTATATTCTTGTATATAGGGGCAGTATTATAGTAGTTATATTCTTGTATATAGGGGCAGTATTATAGTAGTTATATTCTTGTATATAGGGGCAGTATTATAGTAGTTATATTCTTGTATATAGGGGCAGTATTATAGTAGTTATATTCTTGTATATAGGGGCAGTATTATAGTAGTTATATTCTTGTACATAGGGACAGTATTATAGTAGTTATATTCTTGCACATAGTGGCAGTATTATAGTAGTTATATTCTTGTACATAGGGGCAGTATTATAGCAGTTATATTCTTGTACATAGGAGCAGTATTATAGTAGTTATATTCTTGTACATAGGAGCAGTATTATAGTAGTTATATTCTTGTACATAGGAGCAGTATTATAGCAGTTATATTCTTGTACATAGGAGCAGTATTATAGTAGTTATATTCTTGTACATAGGGGCAGTATTATAGTAGTTATATTCTTGTATATAGGGGCAGTATTATAGTAGTTATATTCTTGTATATAGGGGCAGTATTATAGTAGTTATATTCTTGTACATAGGGGCAGTATTATAGTAGTTATATTCTTGTATATAGGAGCAGTATTATAGTAGTTATATTCTTGTACATAGGGGGCAGTATTATAGTAGTTATATTCTTGTACATAGGGGCAGTATTATAGTAGTTATATTCTTGTACATAGGAGCAGTATTATAGTAGTTATATTCTTGTATATAGGGGCAGTATTATAGTAGTTATATTCTTGTATATAGGGACAGTATTATAGTAGTTATATTCTTGTATATAGGGGCAGTATTATAGTAGTTATATTCTTGTATATAGGGGCAGTATTATAGTAGTTATATTCTTGTATATAGGGGCAGTATTATAGTAGTTATATTCTTGTATATAGGGGCAGTATTATAGTAGTTATATTCTTGTATATAGGGGCAGTATTATAGTAGTTATATTCTTGTATATAGGAGCAGTATTATAGTAGTAATATTCTTGTATATAGGGGGCAGTATTATAGTAGTTATATTCTTGTATATAGGGGGCAGTATTATTGTAGTTATATTCTTGTACATAGGGGCAGTATTATAGTAGTTATATTCTTGTATATAGGAGCAGTATTATAGTAGTTATATACTTGTATATAGGGGGCAGTATTATAGTAGTTATACTCTTGTATATAGGGGGCAGTATTATTGTAGTTATATTCTTGTATATAGGAGCAGTATTATAGTAGTTATATACTTGTATATAGGGGGCAGTATTATAGTAGTTATATTCTTGTATATAGGAGCAGTATTATAGTAGTTATATTCTTTTATATAGGGGGCAGTATTATAGTAGTTATATTCTTGTACATAGGGGCAGTATTATAGTAGTTATATTCTTGTACATAGGGGCATTATTATAGTAGTTATATTCCTGTGTATAGGGGCAGTATTATAGTAGTTATATTCTTGTACATAGGGGGCAGTATTATAGTAGTTATATTCTTGTACATAGGGGCAGTATTATAGTAGTTATATTCTTGTACATAGGGGCATTATTATAGTAGTTATATTCTTGTACATAGGGGGCAGTATTATTTGTAGTTATATTCCTGTACATAGGGGCAGTATTATAGTAGTTATATTCTTGTACATAGGGGGCAGTATTATAGTAGTTATATTCTTGTACATAGGGGGCAGTATTATTTGTAGTTATATTCCTGTACATAGGGGCAGTATTATAGTAGTTATATTCTTGTACATAGGAGCAGTATTATAGTAGTTATATTCTTGTACATAGGGGCAGTATTATAGTAGTTATATTCTTGTATATAGGGAGCAGTATTATAGTAGTTATATTCTTGTACATAGGAGCAGTATTATAGTAGTTATATTCTTGTACATAGGGGCAGTATTATAGTAGTTATATTCTTGTACATAGGGGCAGTATTATAGCAGTTATATTCTTGTACATAGGGGCAGTATTATAGTAGTTATATTCTTGTACATAGGGAGCAGTATTATAGTAGTTATATTCTTGTATATAGGGAGCAGTATTATAGTAGTTATATTCTTGTATATAGGGGCAGTATTATAGTAGTTATATTCCTGTATATAGGGGCAGTATTATAGTAGTTATATTCCTGTATATAGGGGCAGTATTATAGTAGTTATATTCCTGTATATAGGGGCAGTATTATAGTAGTTATATTCTTGTACATAGGGGCAGTATTATAGTAGTTATATTCTTGTACATAGGGGCAGTATTATAGTAGTTATATTCTTGTATATAGGGAGCAGTATTATAGTAGTTATATTCTTGTACATAGGGGCAGTATTATAGTAGTTATATTCTTGTATATAGGGGCAGTATTATAGTAGTTATATTCCTGTATATAGGGGCAGTATTATGGTAGTTATATTCCTGTACATAGGGGGCAGTATTATAGTAGTTATATTCCTGTATATAGGGGCAGTATTATAGTAGTTATATTCCTGTATATAGGGGCAGTAGTATTATATAGTGTTCAGCAGATATTGTGCGGTATTATAGTAGCTCTCGTCTTCTCCACGAGTACATGTTATGATAGAAATCATGAATAAAAGATGATAGCGGGTTTATGTAGGATGTCAGGGTTTACTTTTGAGAACCTGAGTGCAGTCAGTGATCAAAGGTCCGATAAGCCCGGAGTCTTCCGCGGTATAAGAGCCGCCGCCGACTTCAGTCACAAGAAGGATGTACATGTCTCTGGCGGAGATCTGTGACACGGAAGAGTTGTCGGGGGGACGGGGGGGCTTCTGCCTTACCTGTCATTCAATGTATGAAAAGAATCTACATTTTCACCCTTGGGTGATAACAGAGAGCAATAGATTTTATTTGCCGGCTCAGCAGATGCGGATTGTGAGTTTTGTGTCGTGTTAAATAGAGATATTGTAACCTAGTGATGGAATATTCACACAATGCAGAATACAGAGATATCCAGGATTTAAAGGGGCAGGCACCAAAACGGGATCTATCAGATATAACAGCCAGATTGCTCTTTTACATAGGACTGCAGGAAAGGCCAGCGTCATATTATACCCCAGGAAATAATTACAATTTACAGCCAGCACAGCCCTAGAAGTGGCAGCGCGGAGCCGGCTCTGCTACATCTGCACAGCGCTGGTAACGTGGTGCCCCCTCCCAGCTGGGCTCTTTCTCGTGGCTCGGTGAACAGATGCAGCAGCCACCAGGCTCCTTAATGAGGGGATTTGATGTAATGAGCCTTTAGGTATTTGTAACATAACAGAACGGGCGATGTATTATTTATCTGCAGTCAAGGTGCTGAAATCATCCACTAATGGCCCCGCTGCATCTGGGGCCCATTCATTAAGTGCGCGGCGTGTGACACGTGTGTGTGTGTAGAGATGTAGCAGAGCCGAACCGTTCACTCCAAGAGTTTCCATATACTGAGACGTGAAGCTGCCGGTGTCTGCGGTATATACCACCGCTATACAGGAGACTCAGGGGCCGACCACATCTATAGGGGGGTCAGGGGACCGGAGGCGAGAACAAGCCCTGATAGCCGGGTACAGAAAATGCAATATGGAGACTGCAGTCCCGTGCAAAATCGCAGATAATGCAATATGGAGTGGGCAGTCCCATGCAAAATCACAGATAATGCAATATGGAGAGGGCAGTCCCATGCAAAATCACAGATAATTCAACGTGGAGCGGGCAGTCCCATGCAAAATCACAGATAATGCAATATCGAGACTGCAGTCCCGTGCAAAATCATAGATAATGCAATATGGAGAGGGCAGTCCCATGCAAAATCACAGATAATGCAATATGGAGAGGGCAGTCCCATGCAAAATCACAGATAATGCAATATGGAGAGGGCAGTCCCATGCAAAATCACAGATAATGCAATATGGAGAGGGTAGTCCCATGCAAAATCACAGATAATGCAATATGGAGACTGCAGTCCTGTGCAAAAGCGCAGAAAATGCAATATGGAGAGGGCAGTCCTGTGCAAAAACACAGATAATGCAATATTGAGAGTGCAGTCCTGCACAAAAAAACCCCATAATGCAATATTGAGAGTGCAGTCCTGCGCAAAAAAACCCCATAATGCAATATGGAGAGTGTAGTCCTGTGCAAAAATACAAATAATGCAATATGGAGAGGGCAGTCCTGTGTAAAAACACAGATAATGCAATATGGAGAGTGCAGTCCTGTGCAAAAAAACCCATAATGCAATACGGCGAGTGCAGTCCTGTGCAAAAACACAGGTAATGCAAAATGGAAATGGCAGTCCCATGAAAAAAACACAGATAATGCAATATGGAGTGTGCAGTCCTGTGCAAAAACACAGATAATGTGGCATTAGGGTATCAGATCTCTCAGTCTAGATATCTAAAATTTCTCCTATTTATTGCTATATCTCATATCTATCTAGAGCAGGGGTCCCCAACCTGTGGCTCGTGGGCCTGTGATTTGTGGCTCGTGGGCCTGTGATTTGTGGCTCGTGGGCCTGTGATTTGTTGCTCGTGGGCCTGTGATTTGTGGCTCATGGGCCTGTGATTTGTGGCTCGTGGGCCTGTGATCTGTGGCTCGTCGCTGTCTGCACTAGTTGTAGCAAGCAACTATATAGAGCCGATCTCCAGATGGGGACTTTTGTGAGTGCCCCCCACAGTAGAGCAGATCTGATTGGGGTGAGGTAGGACCCCCTGGGTCTCGGTATACGGCCTCTGTGTGATTTCTGTGGAAAAGCTTTGATATCAGTAATAGGGGCTCTGTGTGTCACTACTGCGAAGGGGGCGGAAGGTGGATGGGGCTGTGATGGTCAGAAAGGTTGGGGACCAGTGATTTAGCGAAAAAGATAACAGAAGGCAGCGGGTACATCACCACCCAGTGTACAGGGCAGCGGGTACATCACCGCCCAGTGTACAGGGCAGCGGGTACATCACCGCCCAGTGTACAGGGCAGTGGGTACATCACCACCCAGTGTACAGGGCAGCGGGTACATCACCACCCAGTGTACAGGGCAGCGGGTACATCACCACCCAGTGTACAGGGCAGCGGGGACATCACCACCCAGTGTACAGGGCAGCGGGGACATCACCACCCAGTGTACAGGCCACGGGAACATCACCACCCAGTGTACAGGGCAGCGGATACATCACCACCCAGTGTACAGGCCACGGGAACATCACCACCCAGTGTACAGGCCACGGGAACATCACCACCCAGTGTACAGGGCAGCGGGTACATCACCACCCAGTGTACAGGGCAGCGGGTACATCACCACCCAGTGTACAGGGCAGCGGGTACATCACCACCCAGTGTACAGGGCAGCGGATACATCACCACCCAGTGTACAGGGCAGCGGGTACATCCCCACCCAGTATACAGGGCAGCGGATACATCACCACCCAGTGTACAGGCCACGGGAACATCACCACCCAGTGTACAGGGCAGCGGGGACATCACCACCCAGTGTACAGGGCAGCGGGTACATCCCCACCCAGTGTACAGGGCAGCGGGGAAATCACCACCCAATGTACAGGGCAGCGAGGACATCACCACCCAGTGTACAGGGCAGCGGGTACATCACCACCCAGTGTACAGGGCAGCGGGTACATCACCACCCAGTGTACAGGGCAGCGGGTACATCACCACCCAGTGTACAGGGCAGCGGGTACATCACCACCCAGTGTACAGGGCAGCGGGGACATCACCACCCAGTGTACAGGGCAGCGGGGACATCACCACCCAGTGTACAGGGCAGCGGGGACATCACCACCCAGTGTACAGGCCACGGGAACATCACCACCCAGTGTACAGGGCAGCGGATACATCACCACCCAGTGTACAGGCCACGGGAACATCACCATCCAGTGTACAGGGCAGCGGATACATCACCACCCAGTGTACAGGCCACGGGACATCACCACCCAGTGTACAGGGCAGCGGGTACATCACCACCCAGTGTACAGGGCAGCAAGGACATCACCACCCAGTGTACAGGGCAGCGGGTACATCACCACCCAGTGTACAGGGCAGCGGGTACATCACCACCCAGTGTACAGGGCAGCGGGTACATCACCACCCAGTGTACAGGGCAGCGGGTACATCACCACCCAGTGTACAGGGCAGCGGGTACATCACCACCCAGTGTACAGGGCAGCGGGTACATCACCACCCAGTGTACAGGGCAGCGGGTACATCACCACCCAGTGTACAGGGCAGCGGGTACATCACCACCCAGTGTACAGGGCAGCGGGTACATCACCACCCAGTGTACAGGGCAGCGGGGACATCACCACCCAGTGTACAGGGCAGCGGGTACATCACCACCAGTGTACAGGGCAGCGGGTACATCACCGCCCAGTGTACAGGGCAGCGGGGACATCACCGCCCAGTGTACAGGGCAGCGGGTACATCACCATCCAGTGTACAGGGCAGCGGGTACATCACCACCCAGTGTACAGGCCACGGGAACATCACCACCCAGTGTACAGGGCAGCGGGTACATCACCACCCAGTGTACAGGGCAGCGGGGACATCACCACCCAGTGTACAGGTCAGCGGGTACATCACCACCCAGTGTACAGGTCAGCGGGTACATCACCACCCAGTGTACAGGGCAGCGGGTACATCACCACCCAGTGTACAGGGCAGCGGGGACATCACCACCCAGTGTACAGGGCAGCGGGGACATCACCACCCAGTGTACAGGGCAGCGGGGACATCACCACCCAGTGTACAGGGCAGCGGGTACATCACCACCCAGTGTACAGGGCAGCGGGTACATCACCACCCAGTGTACAGGGCAGCGGGTACATCACCACCCAGTGTACAGGGCAGCGGGTACATCACCACCCAGTGTACAGGGCAGCGGGTACATCACCACCCAGTGTACAGGCCACGGGAACATCACCACCCAGTGTACAGGGCAGCGGGTACATCACCACCCAGTGTACAGGTCAGCGGGGACATCACCACCCAGTGTACAGGTCAGCGGGTACATCACCACCCAGTGTACAGGTCAGCGGGTACATCACCACCCAGTGTACAGGTCAGCGGGTACATCACCACCCAGTGTACAGGGCAGCGGGTACATCACCACCCAGTGTACAGGGCAGCGGGGACATCACCACCCAGTGTACAGGGCAGCGGGGACATCACCACCCAGTGTACAGGGCAGCGGGGACATCACCACCCAGTGTACAGGGCAGCGGGTACATCACCACCCAGTGTACAGGGCAGCGGGTACATCACCACCAGTGTACAGGGCAGCGGGGACATCACCGCCCAGTGTACAGGGCAGCGGGGACATCACCGCCCAGTGTACAGGGCAGCGGGTACATCACCATCCAGTGTACAGGGCAGCGGGTACATCACCACCCAGTGTACAGGCCACGGGAACATCACCACCCAGTGTACAGGGCAGCGGGTACATCACCACCCAGTGTACAGGGCAGCGGGGACATCACCACCCAGTGTACAGGTCAGCGGGTACATCACCACCCAGTGTACAGGTCAGCGGGTACATCACCACCCAGTGTACAGGTCAGCGGGTACATCACCACCCAGTGTACAGGGCAGCGGGTACATCACCACCCAGTGTACAGGGCAGCGGGGACATCACCACCCAGTGTACAGGGCAGCGGGGACATCACCACCCAGTGTACAGGGCAGCGGGGACATCACCACCCAGTGTACAGGGCAGCGGGGACATCACCACCCAGTGTACAGGGCAGCGGGGACATCACCACCCAGTGTACAGGGCAGCGGGGACATCACCACCCAGTGTACAGGGCAGCGGGTACATCACCACCCAGTGTACAGGGCAGCGGGTACATCACCACCAGTGTACAGGGCAGCGGGGACATCACCGCCCAGTGTACAGGGCAGCGGGGACATCACCGCCCAGTGTACAGGGCAGCGGGTACATCACCATCCAGTGTACAGGGCAGCGGGTACATCACCACCCAGTGTACAGGCCACGGGAACATCACCACCCAGTGTACAGGGCAGCGGGTACATCACCACCCAGTGTACAGGGCAGCGGGGACATCACCACCCAGTGTACAGGTCAGCGGGTACATCACCACCCAGTGTACAGGTCAGCGGGTACATCACCACCCAGTGTACAGGTCAGCGGGTACATCACCACCCAGTGTACAGGGCAGCGGGTACATCACCACCCAGTGTACAGGGCAGCGGGGACATCACCACCCAGTGTACAGGGCAGCGGGGACATCACCACCCAGTGTACAGGGCAGCGGGGACATCACCACCCAGTGTACAGGGCAGCGGGGACATCACCACCCAGTGTACAGGGCAGCGGGGACATCACCACCCAGTGTACAGGGCAGCGGGGACATCACCACCCAGTGTACAGGGCAGCGGGGACATCACCACCCAGTGTACAGGGCAGCGGGGACATCACCACCCAGTGTACAGGGCAGCGGGGACATCACCCACCAGAGCTGCTGGACGGCTCCCACATGTGCAGGGTTTGGACACATTCGCCGCTCATTGATGTTTTTATATCACAGATTGTTACAAAGTGTCAGAAAAAACGAACCTATTATTCTACAAAGAACAAAGAAATCACAACAAAAACAAGAGAAAGCCGCAGAATACAAGTATGGAGGACGGAGAATAGGGATTATCTATCCATCCCTCTATCTATCCATCACTCTATCTATCTATCCCTCTATCTATCTATCCCTCTATCTATCTATCCCTCTATCTATCCATCCCTCTATCTATCTATCCCTCTATCTATCCATCCCTCTATCTATCTATCCCTCTATCTATCCATCCCTCTATCTATCCATCCCTCTATCTATCTATCCCTCTATCTATCCATCCCTCTATCTATCTATCCCTCTATCTATCCATCCCTCTATCTATCTATCCCTCTATCTATCCATCCCTCTATCTATCCATCCCTCTATCTATCTATCCCTCTATCTATCCATCCCTCTATCTATCTATCCCTCTATCTATCCATCCCTCTATCTATCTATCCCTCTATCTATCCATCCCTCTATCTATCTATCCCTCTATCTATCCATCCCTCTATCTATCCCTCTATCTATCCATCCCTCTATCTATCTATCCCTCTATCTATCCATCCCTCTATCTATCCATCCCTCTATCTATCTATCCCTCTATCTATCCATCCCTCTATCTATCTATCCCTCTATCTATCCATCCCTCTATCTATCCATCCCTCTATCTATCTTTCCCTCTATCTATCTATCTATCTATCTATCTATCCCTCTATATCTATCCCTCTATCTATCTATCTATCCATCCCTCTATCTATCTATCCCTCTATCTATATATCCCTCTATCTATCTATCTATCTATCCCTCTATCTATCTATCCCTCTATCTATCTATCCCTCTATCTATCCCTCTATCTATCTATCTATCTATCTATCCCTCTATCTATCTATCTATCCCTCTATCTATCCCTCTATCTATCCCTCTATCTATCCCTCTATCTATCTATCTATCTATCTATCTATCCCTCTATCTATCTATCCCTCTATCTATCCCTCTATCTATCCCTCTATCTATCCCTCTATCTATCCCTCTATCTATCTATCTATCTATCTATCCCTCTATCTATCCCTCTATCTATCCCTCTATCTATCTATCTATCTATCTATCCATCCCTCTATCCCTCCTTCTATCTGTGTGGTATTGATCTGTATGTATCGCTCCTTTCGCCCTCAGTTAATATTCCGATTTGATCCTTCAGGGTGGCTTATTTTTTATTGTGCGCTCATTATTCCCTTTCTCTGGGGGGCTCTTGGCCGTTGTCGCGCTCGTTCACATTTGCACCTTCCGTCTTGGCCGTTCTCGTGCTCGTTCACATTTGCACCTTCCGTCTTGGCCGTTCTCACGCTCGTTCACATTTGCACCTTCCGCCTTGGCTTTTCTCGTGCTCGTTCACATTTGCACCTTCCGTCTTGGCCATTCTCACGCTCGCTCACATTTGCACCTTCCGTCTTGGCCGTTCTCACGCTCGTTCACATTTGCACCTTCCGTCTTGGCCGTTCTCGTTCACATTTGCACCTTCCGCCTTGGCTTTTCTCGTGCTCGTTCACATTTGCACCTTCCGTCTTGGCCGTTCTCACGCTCGTTCACATTTGCACCTTCCGTCTTGGCCGTTCTCACGCTCGTTCACATTTGCACCTTCCGTCTTGGCCGTTCTCGTTCACATTTGCACCTTCCGCCATGACTTTTCTCGTGCTCGTTCACATTTGCACCTTCCGTCTTGGCCATTCTCACGCTCGTTCACATTTGCACCTTCCGTCTTGGCCGTTCTCGTTCACATTTGCACCTTCCGCCATGACTTTTCTCGTGCTCGCTCACATTTGCACCTTCCGTCTTGGCCGTTCTCGCGCTCCTTCATATTTGCACCTTCAGTCTTGGCCGTTCTCGTTCACATTTGCACCTTCTGTCTTGGCTGTTCTCGCACTCATTCACATTTACACCTTCCGTCTTGGCCGTTCTCACACTCGTTCACATTTGCACCTTCCGTCTTGGCCGTTCTGGCTCTCGTTCACATTTGCACCTTCCGTCTTGGCCGTTCTCGTGCTCGTTCACATTTGCACCTTCCGTCTTGGCTGTTCTCGCACTCATTCACATTTACACCTTCCGTCTTGGCCGTTCTCACACTCGTTCACATTTGCACCTTCCGTCTTGGCCGTTCTGGCTCTCGTTCACATTTGCACCTTCCGTCTTGGCCGTTCTGGCTCTCGTTCACATTTGCACCTTCCGTTTTGGCCGTTCTGGCTCTCGTTCACATTTACACCTTCCGTCTTGGCCGTTCTCACGCTCGTTCACATTTGCACCTTCCGTCTTGGCCATTCTCAAGCTCGTTCACATTTGCACCTTCCGTCTTGGCCGTTCACACTCGTTCACATTTGCACCTTCCGTCTTGGCCGTTATCGCGCTCATTCACATTTGCACCTTCCGTCTTGGCCGCTCTCGTACACATTTGCACCTTCCGTCTTGGCTTTTCTCGTGCTCGTTCACATTTGCACCTTCCGTCTTGCCCGTTCTTGCACTCGTTCACATTTGCACCTTCCGTCTTGGCCGTTCTCACGCTCGTTCACATTTGCACCTTCCGTCTTGCCCGTTCTCGCACTCATTCACATTTGCACCTTCCGTCTTGGCCGCTCTCGTACACATTTGCACCTTCCGCCTTGGCTTTTCTCCTGCTCGTTCACATTTGCACCTTCCGTCTTGGCCGTTCTCACGCTCGTTCACATTTGCACCTTCCGTCTTCCCCGTTCTCACACTCGTTCACATTTGCACCTTCCGTCTTGCCCGTTCTTGCACTCGTTCACATTTGCACCTTCCGTCTTGGTCGTTCTGGCTCTCGTTCACATTTGCACCTTCCGTCTTGGTCGTTCTCACGCTCGTTCACATTTGCACCTGTCTTGGCCGTTCTTGCACTCGTTCACATTTGCACCTTCCGTCTTGGTCGTTCTGGCTCTCGTTCACATTTGCACCTCCGTCTTGGCCGTTCTCACGCTCGTTCACATTTGCACCTTCCGTCTTCCCCGTTCTTGCACTCGTTCACATTTGCACCTTCTGTCTTGGTCGTTCTCACGCTCGTTCACATATGCACCTTCCGTCTTGCCCGTTCTGGCTCTCGTTCACATTTGCACCTTTCGTCTTGGCCGTTCTTGCGCTCGTTCACATTTGCACCTTCCGTCTTGGCCGTTCTGGCTCTCGTTCACATTTGCACCTTCCGTCTTGGCCGTTCTTGCACTCGTTCACAATTGCACCTTCAGTCTTGGCCGTTCTCGTGCTTGTTCACATTTGCACCTTCCGTCTTGGCTTTTCTCGCACCCGTTCACATTTACATCTTCTGTTTTGCCTGTTCTTGCGCTCGTTCACATTTACATCTTCCGGCTTTCTATATTTACAGCCCCGGTCGCCCTTGTTGTAGCCGCACCCCGGCCGCCGTGTGTGAATTCGACCTTACGATTTGTCCCCAAGGTCGTCGGTGCGCGGATCTCGCCCCGCAGAAGTTTCTTCCCGGGATCCGGCGGCCGCACAGACATTATTATATCCCGGCTCGGAGCTGACGATCGATGACTCTTCCCTCCTTTTAGAAGAACTTACTCTCCACTGGGGACTGATAAGCCGAGGATTGTGAACATGAAATTAGATTGTAGCTGGAGACATAAACCTGAGTTTCCCTTTTCTCTCCGTGATTTTTTTTCCTTTTTATTGAGTCGACATTTTTGCGGCGGCTTTAACCCTTTGTGTCTTTTCCTTTTAATCCGCATTAATAAATTGGTGAAGTTTTACATCCGGAGACCTTCGTTGGCTTCGTCATTAACCCTTTCCCGCCTGTTCCTATTATAATGCCTGCGAGTCAATTATGGAGTCATGTGATGGCGCTAACTTTCCAGGTACTAGCGCGCCGTTTCTGCGCGTCGTACCTCAGTCTGTAATACCATCTGAACCATGGTGTTGTTTTTTTCGGCAGCCTGGAAGGGGACGGAGACTCCAAGACCTTATCATTGGGGCTCGTCCCACTAATTGCACAAGAAGTCATCCAAAAGGAAGAGAAGGTGATAGAGGACCTGCAATGCCCTTCATTAAACTCTGCACCCGCACAAGGGCATAGCTGGTGCTCATGCACATTAAAAGGGGAGGACAGACAGGGGCAATAGGAGTAGAAAAAAATCAACAATAGGACACTTAGATAAAGAAATCGAAAGCCGAATCCCCCCATCCACCATATATGTGCCCCAATGAGTTAATGAAGCGCACAGACATAGAAGCGAGGACAGATGCGATGTTCTGCAGCAGTCTGTACCCGAGCGACGAGGCTTCATAAATAAATGATATTAGTGACTGTGCTCATAGAGGGTCCTGTCTGCCGAATCCCGGACCCCTCACTAGGCCCCACCATGGGCGTAAGACGACTATATACCCTCCAGGATCACATGGACACTGAATATATACCCTCCAGGAGCGGATCACATGGACACTGAATATATACCCTCCAGGATCACATGGACACTGAATATACACCCTCCGGGAGTGGATCAAATGGACACTGAATATATACCCTCCGGGAGTGGATCAAATGGACACTGAATATATACCCTCCGGGAGCGGATCACATGGACACTGACTATATACCCTCCGGGAGCGGATCACATGGACAGTGAATATATACCCTCCGGGAGCGGATCACATGGACACTGAATATATAACCTCCGGGAGCGGATCACATGGACACTGAATATATAGCCTCCGGGAGAGGATCACATGGACACTGAATATATACCCTCCGGGAGCGGATCACATGGACACTGAATATATAGCCTCCGGGAGCGGATCACATGGACAATGAATATATAACCTCCGGGAGCGGATCACATGGACAATGAATATATACCCTCCGGGAGCGGATCACATGGACAGTGAATATATACCCTCTGGGAGCGGATCACATGGACACTGAATATATAACCTCCTAGGAATGGATCACATGGACACTGAATATATACCCTCCGGGAGCGGATCACATGGACACTGAATATATACCCTCCGGGAGCGGATCACATGGACACTGAATATATACCCTCCGGGAGCGGATCGCATGGACAGTGAATATATACCCTCTGGGAGCGGATCACATGGACAGTGAATATATACCCTCCGGGAGCGGATCACATGGACAGTGAATATATACCCTCCGGGAGCGGATCACATGGACAGTGAATATATACCCTCCGGGAGCGGATCACATGGACACTGAATATATACCCTCCGGGAGCGGATCACATGGACAGTGAATATATACCCTCCGGGAGCGGATCACATGGACAGTGAACATATGAAGATATACCCTTCCGGGAGCGGATCACATGGACAGTGAATATATACCCTCCGGGAGCGGATCACATGGACAGTGAACATATGAAGATATACCCTTCCGGGAGCGGATCACATGGATACATGATATGAATGTTGTAAAAGTGAGACTCCTTCTCAGAAGCCATTTCTTCCTGTCTTGGAGGATGAGGGGCGAGGACTGGAAGAAACCTCCAGATAAAACATCAGGAGTCTGAGAGATTTATTATCTATGATATCGGAGCGTCCGGAAGATGTATAAACTATTCACCGACCCCCCCCCCCCCCCCCATCATCTCACATTTATCTACATAATATTTATCTCTCCATCTATTGCACATTTATCTATTTATAAAACAGATTCATCTTTTCATTTCTATCTATATCTCACTCTCTCAAATCTATCATTCTTATAACTATCTATGTATCTATCTATTATCCATCCCTCCCTCTATCTATCTATCTATCGATCTATCTATCGATCTATCTATCCCTCTATCTATCCCTCTATCTATCCCTCTATCTATCTATCCCTCTATCTATCTATCTATCTATCCCTCTATCTATCCCTCTATCTATCCCTCTATCTATCTATCTATCTATCTATCCCTCTATCTATCCCTCTATCTATCCCTCTATCTATCTATCCCTCTATCTATCCCTCTATCTATCCCTCTATCTATCTATCCCTCTATCTATCCCTCTATCTATCTATCTATCTATCCCTCTATCTATCTATCTATCCCTCTATCTATCCCTCTATCTATCTATCCCTCTATCTATCTATCCCTCTATCTATCTATCTATCTATCTATCCCTCTATCTATCCCTCTATCTATTATCTATCCCTCTATCTATCTATCTATCCCTCTATCTATTATCTATCTATCTATCCCTCTATCTATCCCTCTATCTATCCCTCTATCTATCCCTCTATCTATCCCTCCATCTATCTATCCCTCTATCTATCTATCCCTCTATCTATCCCTCTATCTATCTATCCCTCTATCTATCCCTCTATCTATCTATCTATCCCTCTATCTATCCCTCTATCTATCTATCTATCTATCTATCCCTCTATCTATCTATCTATCTATCTATCTATCCCTCTATCTATCCCTCTATCTATCTATCCCTCTATCTATCCCTCTATCTATCTATCTATCTATCTATCCCTCTATCTATCCCTCTATCTATTATCTATCCCTCTATCTATCTATCTATCTATCCCTCTATCTATTATCTATCTATCTATCCCTCTATCTATCCCTCTATCTATCCCTCTATCTATCTATCTATCTATCTATCTATCCCTCTATCTATCCCTCCATCTATCTATCCCTCCATCCGTCCCAGTATTTCTCTGCACGCACCGGATGCCCGGTAATTGGAGCGGTTTCTATCTGTGCAGAGCGGCTGCTATCAGTTTAGTAAACTCCCAGAGAGCAGCAGAGATGACTGTACTATAGAGTGATGAATGCAGATCTGAATATGTCATAAAATGGCTTAATATGCAGATCAAGTATCAGGCGCTGTTTATTTGTCAATCCGGGGAGAATCTGCTTGCACTGCAAATGTTTCCATGAACTGATCCACTAACTATGAGAGAGGCAGGAACCTCACACACAAACTAATCTGACATTACAGCT